>NW_028296495.1:0-32500 GCF_964197995.2 Scardinius erythrophthalmus | reverse complement strand
CCGTGAATCGAAATTTCCACTTTTTTTTGATAATTATTGATATTCAGTCTCCAGAGAACATTTCTGCACTAGTTTGGTTCCAATCGGGCAAAAAACCAGGGACTAGTTTGCAAAAGTAGATTTTTGACAAAATTCAAAATGGCGGAAAATTTATCATGGCGGAAATGAAATCGGAGATATACGTTTTGTTCGTCAGGCGTCCAGCTTTCCAATGATATAAGACACTTTAGTCTACGACATACGGTCTAGGAGTTATGAGCAGTTTCGCGCGTTTGGTTGTTATAGCGCCACCTATGGGCCAATCGGGGTCATAATCTCTGAACCTTTCCTCGATTTTTGTACTACCATCTGTCAAAGTTTCAAAGTTCCAGCTCTTACGGTTTGGGCTGCACGATGCGTTTTACGGCGGAATAATAATAATAATTAAAGCTGCAAGCAGCATTTAGCGGGGTTCAAGCATTTAGGGTCTTTAAGCACATAAGGCAGTTTAGTGAGTTGTCTGAGTTTTTGTTTAGGATTTACAGGCTTTTGAGTGTTTTTTGCCATACCCATTTTCTAAATGATCCTGTTATGGCTACCCAATGGGTAAAGTTAAAGTTTTTTATATAATTAATAATCTAGAGCTTCCAGAGAATTGTACTGCACTGGTATATTTCCGATCGGGCGAAAAACCTAGGACTAGTTCGCAAAAGTAGGTTTTTAACATAATAGCAAGTATTTAATGAACAAATTGATTGACAGCAGTAGTTCTTGAGGCAAAGTTGTTCAGTATGAGGAGATCTATCAAATGATATGCATCACGTGATTACATAGCCGTAAAACCTGTTAGCGTCAACTAGTGGCTGATTTTTCAAAATTCTTACAGACCTCTAGGGCCACGAGTCGAACATGCCCATCGAGTTTCGTTCTGATCGGCCTCCGTTAAGAGCAAACTAACAGCTTTGAATTAAAATGGTGAGGTATCCTGTTGTAAACATCAACCATGCCTGTTGACAGTTTTGTGGGAAGGGAATGAAAAGTTCTCAAATCCACAGCACAGCCTCAGACATAACATTTATATCCATGATCTGCCATTTTCACTATTGTCCTTGCTTGCTTCTTCACAATACCTGCAGATCTTCTGATGATTCGGCTGTGCAGGTCCACATTAACACTGCCTGGCCTAGAACATGGACTGGAAAATGCAAATTTGGGGGGTATAAATATTAATGATCCTGACTCCAACGTCACAGTCGGTGTTATGGTGGGATTCAGTCATTTTTCAGCGGTCTTTTGCAAACAGGAGATTTACACAAGAAGGAGGAAACAATGGTGTTTGAGGCTCACGGTATGTCAGTTCCATGTCCAGAACTCTTATCATTCAACTATGCCAAGATAAATACAGTTTTCAATTGTATGGCACCTTTAAAATAGATGATTAGTAATATAATGCTTACTTGGAGTCTGAAATGGCTTTAACAAAAGAAGAAAAATATTCTTAGATTTCTGTTCATTCTAATCATGTACAAATAAAGTAGCACAGTAAGATTACATTTATTTGAATGCATTAGTGAGTGTGTGATTGTGCTGTGTGTGCAGCGTGTCAATACTAAAAGTGAAGGTGTAGTTGATATCTTTGGTGATAATATCTGTAGTAATCATAAAAAAAAACACTTAAGAAATAAAGAATTAAAATTACAAATAATATTCTATTAAGATATGAGTTACAATAACATGATTTGCAATAGTAATAATATCAATAATATATGCACAATACACACAGATTAGACTATCAGGTCTGTGTTTTACAAAAACATTAGTATTGCAGCCAGTGTGAGTCTGTGGGATTTATAAACAGACAAAATATGATTTGAAATGTTATTTTAATGATTTTATTAAGTTTAAACAATATTTCAAATGGAAAAAAAAATTAAAAATAATATTTTAGTGAGCAGAATGAACCAATGAGTGTTCTTCTTCTGGTGGTTAAAATGTAAATGAAAACAATAATACTTAAACAATAATACTTAATACACTAACCATGCTTGAACACACACATGCACACACATTTTGTTGTAGATGGAGATATTTAAAATAAAAGATAGGTAACAAAATGATAATTGCAAATCTCCTCTGTATAACACCATTTTCAGATTTCAAATTAATCACTGAGAGGCAGAATTGTTCAAACTGAGAGCTCAGTAAAAATGAAGTGATAAACTTTGACAAAACATGACTGTGTTATAATAGGTGATTTTCATGCAAGTAATTTGATATAGTCCAAAAACTAATGCAAAAGCACAGATGAAAATATTTTAAGTAGAATGTCCTGCAGAGGGCAGTAGAAGACCACTAATTGACTCACTTTCATTTGAAAGACTTTTTTATCCACCAGTAAAACAAAGCAGTTTCTTCATGTTCTTTCCATTAAGCATGCTTACACACACACACAGACACACACACAAACCCACACACACACACACACACACACACACACACACACACACACACACACACACACAAAGACAAATATGTTTTCAATGTTTTTAGGATGTGATATTGTGAAAATATCTTCATCTCCTCATCTTGAACAACTTTGCCTCAAGAATCACTAATGTCAATCAAACTGTTCATAATCATAATAAAAAAAATAAAATATATACAAATATCATAATAATAAAAAAAACATCATAATAAAAAAGATTGCTTCTTAAAGCATTTGTTTATTTCCAATACTGAAGCGAATTAAAAGATCATGCGTAATCCTGCTGCTCCCTCTAGTGGACAACAGTGGTATTATAGCTTACATTTTACAGTTGAAGTGTTTGAATGAATGGGAATTTGTTTTTTTACTTATATCTCAGGAACCAAAAGGCGAAAAATTCTGAAACTCAGAGCATAGATAGTGCTTGAGGAGCCCTGTTGAATGAGACCATCAATGTGTTTTTGGGCGATTGGGGCTGGGAGTTATGACTGTTATAAGGCATATCTGTTCGGGCTATTATCTCTGGAATGCCCAGGGCAAATAACACCACGTTTGAATCGAAGCTAGCCAAGGACGCGCCCTTTCCAACGAGCTCTCACACAATGTTCGGGGTGGTCTGGGTCGGGAGTAATGGCCGTTCAAAATCGGGGGTCCCGCGGATTCGCGATGCGCGGGGGGCGCGCTCCCGAGGCCCGCGACGACACGTTTCGATCAAGAGCCCGGAGAGGTCCTCACCATCAAAATTTGAGCGCGCAACGACTTTCCGTTTTCGAGTTATGAATGGATTTGTATTCGGGGGCGTGGCTTAAATGCCGTTATACTTTCGTTTCATTTCATTCATTTACTTTCGTCCATTTCCATATCTCAGTGTAACACAATTGTCAATAGTAATACTCAATAGATGAGTTTTGACAAAATGTGATTGTAAATGTTAAAATAATGATTTTAAAAAGTCTAAATATGAATTTTATAACAATATTAGGGAGTAGTATGATGAAATGACAGCAGGGGGCAGTAAAATACCACTTATTGGCTTAATATGTCATTATATTCATATAAAATCACCTTTTGAAGAAGTTAAACTTTTTTTCTGATAATTATTGATCTAGAGAGTTCAGAGAATTGTGCTGCACTGGTTTTGAACATTATGATATGAACATTATATGATAAAAGATAGAAGACATCATTTACAGCAAATACAGGCAATTTACCATAGGAAATATATGGTTTTAAAGCGTTTTAACAGTTATAGCGCCAACTATCGTCCGATCTCCATAGAATTTTTCATGCTTGTTAATGATGTTATGTCACATATGCTGACCAATTTTTGTGAAGTTCTGAGTTTTTATTTAGGATTTATAGGCTTTTTAATGTATTTTGACACGCCCGTTTTATAAATGACCCTATTACAGCCATCCAAATGCAAAAGTTCAACTTTTTTTTGATAATTATTGATCTAGAGAGTCCAGAGAATTGTCCTACACTGGTCTGGTTCCGATCGGGCAAAAAACCTAGGACTAGTTCGCAAAAGTAGGTTTTTAACATATTAATGAATAATTAATGAACAGTTTGATTGACAGCAATGGTTCTTGAGGCAAAGTTGTTCAGGATGAGGAGATCTATCAAATGATATGCATATTGTGTGGATATTTGTAACACCACGTGATTACAGAGCCGTAAAACTCGTTAGCGCCAACTAGTGGCCGATTTCTTTCAAAATTCTTACAGACCTTTAGGGCCATGAGCCGAACATGCCCATTGAGTTTCGTTCCGATCGGCCTCCGTTAACCTTGTCTAATAGGTGCTCAAACTTCGTTGGCCGATGGCGGCCATGTTTTTTGAGATACGCCAATGTCCTCATACACATACATGGCACCTTGGACCAAGACACTGCATACCAATTTTCAAGTCAATCGGACTAACGGTCAGGTGGTTATAGCCTGTTTTATGTTTTTTTCATTTTATAGCGCCACCATGAGGCCAATCGTCGCGATTTTTTTACTGTGACCCCAGAGTAAGCTCATACACATGTGTACCAAGTTTGGTGAAGATACCTCATTTACATCGGGAGTTATAGCCATTTTAGTAAAATAGGCCCCTCCCACAACGTACGTTTTGGCGCCCCTTAGCGACCGTGAATCGAAATTTCCACTTTTTTTCGATAATTATTGATAATCAGTCTCCAGAGAACATTTCTGCACTAGTTTGGTTCCAATCGGGCAAAAAACCAGGGACTAGTTCGCAAAAGTAGATTTTTGACAAAATTCAAAATGGCGGAAAATCTATCATGGCGGAAATGAAATCGGAGATATACGTTTTGTTCGTCAGGCGTCCAGCTTTCCAATGATATAAGACACTTGAGTCTACGCCATACGGTCTAGGAGTTATGAGCAGTTTCGCGCTTTTGGTTGTTATAGCGCCACCTATGGGCCAATCGGGGTCATAATCTCTGAACCTTTCCTCGATTTTTGTACTACCATCTGTCAAAGTTTCAAAGTTCCAGCTCTTACGGTTTGGGCTGCACGATGCGTTTTACGGCAGAATAATAATAATAATAATAATTAAAGCTGCAAGCAGCATTTATCGGGGTTCAAGCAGTTAAAGCCTTTTAAGCATTTAAGCACAAAAGCATCAAAAGTTATTAAGATTTATTTAGCAAGCATGTAACCACGGACATAATAGATGGAAAAGACCATTTACAGCCAATACAGGCAGTTTACCATGGGATATATATGGTTTTAAAGCTTTTTAACAGTTATAGCGCCACCTATGGTCCGATCTCCATAGAATTGTTTACTGTGACCTCAAATTGAACCCATACACATGTGTACTGAGTTTGGTGAAGATATCTCATTTACTTCTTGAGTTATAGCCATTTTAGTAAAATAGGCTCCTCCGACAACAATTTAGCACATTCTAGTATTATTTACTATGATTCTAGCATGATTTACTATCATATACCATGTTCCAGAATGATTTATTAGGATTCTAGCATGATTTACCTTGATACACCTCATTTCAGTATTATTTACTATGATTTACAATGTTTCTAGCATGATTAACCACATTACTAGCAATTATGTGAAGTGTCAGTGCAAATGAGGTGATGAACACTGACAAAATATTATTGTGTTATAATAGTTAGTTATATACGTGATTTTTAGTGTGTGTCCAAGTATGAATGCAAAAGCACATGTAAAATATTTCATTATTAAGTAGAATGGCCAGCAGAGGGCACTAGAAGACCACTTATTGGCTCACTTTCACTTTAAACCAGTTTTCTGCACTAAAGCAAACCAGTTTTTCCATGTTAACTCAATGCATGCTTACACACACACACACACACACACACACACACACACACACACACAGCATAGTTAACCATGATTTACCATGATTTACCACGTTCTAGTATTATTTACCAGGAGATAAACGACAATCTAGTATTATTTACTTTGATTTACCATGTTTCTAGCCTGATTTATCACATTACTAGCAATTATTTGAAGTGTCAGTGCAAATAAAGTGATTAACACTGACAAAATATGATTGTTATAATAGTTATTGCTATATAAGTGATTGTTTTAGTGTGTATTCAAGTATGAATGCAAGCACATGTTGAAATATTTCATTAATAAGTAGAATGGCCAGCAGAGGGCAGTAGAAGACCACTTATTGGCTCACTTTCACTTTAAACCAGTTTTCTGCACTAAAGCAAACCAGTTTATCCATGTTAACTCAATGCATGCTTACACACACACACACACACACACACACACACACACACACACACACACACACACACACACACACACACACACACACACACAGCATAGTTAACCATGATTTACCATGATTTACCACATTACTAGCAATTATTTGAAGTGTCAGTGCAAATAAAGTGATTAACACTGACAAAATATGATTGTGTTATAATAGTTATTGCTATATAAGTGATTTTTAGTGTGTATTCAAGTATAAATGCAAGCACATGTGGAAAAATTTAATTAATAAGTAGAATGGCCAGCAGAGGGCAGTAGAAGACCACTTATTGGCTCACTTTCACTTTAAACCTCATGATTTTGACCAGTTTTCTGCACTAAAGCAAACCAGTGTTTCCATGTTAACTCAATAATGCATACTTGCTACATATGCTACACACAATAATGCTACACACACACACACACACACACACACACACACACACACACACACAAATGTTTCAGTGATATTGGTGTCACATTCACCTTCATCACATTCACCTTCTGTCTTCATCACATTCACCATCTGTCGTCATCACCTGCACCTGCTCCTCATCACCCTCCTCATCATCACCTGCTCCTCATCATCATAACCGTCACCTGTTGTCCTTGTCTTGATCTGTGTATTTAAGTTCCCCTCTCATCCATTATCATTGTCGGTTATTGTTTGTGCACTAGCACTCTGTTATGTTTGTTTTCATGTTGGAAAATAAAACCTTTGTTATATTTGTACCACACACACACACACACACACACACACACACACACACACACACACACACACACCATCATTTATCATGATTTACCATGGCTGATACCAATACCAATATGAGAAAATGACTATTTTAAACAGCAGGGGGCAGTAAAATACCACTTATTGGCTTAACATGCCATTAATTCATATCATTTTCACCTTTTTAACTGTTATAGAGGCAAATTTTGTCCGATCTGTCTGAAAATTTTCATGCTTGTTCAGGGTGATATTTCACACGTTCTGACTTGTTTTTAAGAAGGTCTGAGCATTGATTAAAGAGATATAGGCTTTCGGGGACACTTGGTAAAGGCCAGATTTTGAAGTGAACCTATTATAGCTATCCAAATGAAGTAGTTCAACTTTCTGACAATTATTGATCTAGTGAGTCCAGAGAATTGTATTGCACTAGTTTTTTAACATTATGATATGAAAATTATATGATCAGAGATGGAAAAGACCATTTACAGCCAATACAGGCAGTTTACCATAGGAAATATATGATTTTAAAGCTTTTTAACAGTTATAGCGCCACCTATCGTCCGATCTCCATAGAATTTTTCATGCTTGTTAATGATGTTATGTCACATATGCTGACCAATTTTTGTGAAGTTCTGAGTTTTTATTTAGGATTTATAGGCTTTTTAATGTATTTTGACACGCCCATTTTATAAATTACCCTATTACAGCCATCCAAATGCAAAAGTACAACTTTTTTTTGATAATTATTGATCTAGAGAGTCCAGAGAATTGTCCTAGACTGGTCTGGTTCCGATCGGGCAAAAAACCTAGGACTAGTTCGCAAAAGTAGGTTTTAGACATATTCATGAATATTTAATGAACGGTTTGATTGACAGAAATGGTTCTTGAGGCAAAGTTGTTCAGCATGAGCAGATATATCAAATGATATGCTTTTTGTGACGATAAGTGTAACACCACGTGATTACAGAGCCATAAAACTCGTTAGCGCCAACTAGTGGCCGATTTCTTTCAAAATTCTTACAGACCTCTAGGGCCATGAGTCGAACATGCCCATCGAGTTTCGTTCCGATCGGCCTCCGTTAACCTTGTCTAATAGGTGCTCAACTTCATTGGCCAATGGCGGCCATGTTTTTTGAGATACGCCAATGTCCTCATAGACATACATGGCACCTTGGACCAAGACACTGCATACCAATTTTCAAGTCAATCGGACTAACGGTCAGGTGGTTATAGCCCTTTTCATGTTTTTTTCATGTTATAGCGCCACCTAGTGTTCAATCGTCGCGATTTTTTTACTGTGACCCCAGAATGAACCCATACACATGTGTACCGAGTTTGGTGAAGCTATCTTATTTACTTTTTAAGTTATAGCCATTTTAGTAAAATAGGCTCCTCCCACAACGATTATTTTGCGCCCCCTAGCGTCCATGAATCGAAATTTCAACATTTTTTCGATAATTATTGATCTTCAGACTCCAGAGAACATTTCTGCACTGGTTTGGCTCCGATCGGGCAAAAAACCAGGGACTAGTTCGCAAAAGTAGATTTTCGACAAAATTCAAAATGGCGGAAAATCTATCATGACGGAAATCAAATCGGAGATATACGTTTTGTTCGTCAGGCGTCCAGCTTTCCAATGATATAAGACACTTGAGTCTGCGACATACGGTCTAGGAGTTATGAGCAGTTTCGCGCTTTTGGTTGCTATAGCGCCACCTATGGGCCAATCGGGGTCATAATCTCTGAACCTCTCCTCGATTTTTGTACTACCATCTGGCAAAGTTTCAATGCTCTAGCCCTTACGGTTTGGGCTGCACGATGCGTTTTACGGCAGAATAATAATAATAATAATAATAATAAAAATCAGTACAATTACAATAGGGTTTCAGCACTTCGTGCTTGAACCCCTAATAATAAAAATCAGCACAATTACAATAGGGTTTCAGCACTTCGTGCTTGAACCCCTAATTAAAGCTGCAAGCAGCATTTATCGGGGTTCAAGCAGTTAAGGCCTTTAAGGCCTTTAAGCACAAAAACATCAAAAGACATCAAGTTTTATTTAGCAAGCAGGTAACCACTGACATCATAGATGGAAAATACCATGTTTTAGCATGATTTACCATGATTTACCATGATTTACCCTGTTCTAGCATAGTTGACCATGAATTTATCTTAGTTTACCTTGATTTACCATATTCTAGCATGATTTACCATGATATACCACACTGTAGCATGATTTACCATAGTTTATCATGATTTACCATGGTTTACCATGATTTACCATGGTTTACCATGATTTACCCTGTTCTAGCATAGTTTACCATGAATTTATCTTAGTTTACCTTGATTTACCATGTTCTAGCATGATTTACCATGATATACCACATTCTAGCATGATTTACCATGGTTTACCATTATTTACCCTGTTCTAGCATGATTTACCATAATATACCACGTTCTAGAATGATTTATCAGAATTCTAGCATGATTTACCTTGATACACCACATTTTAGATTTATTTACTATGATTTACCATGTTTCTAGCGTGATTTACCATGATTTACAACACGTGAAGTGTCAGTGCAAATGAAGTGATAAACACTGACAAAATATGATTTTGTTATAATAGTTATTGTTATATAAGTGATTTTATAAGTGTCTAGAGTGACGCAAAATCACCTGTGAAAAGACTTCATTAATAAGTAGAATGGCCAGCAGAGGGCACTAGAAGACCACTTATTGGCTCAGTTTCACTTTAAATTTCATTATTTTCACCAGTTTTCTCCACTAAAGCTAAACACGGAATGGTTGCAGGAAGGCACGCGGAGACAAGGATGAACATACAAGATGCAGGTTTAATAGGAATTAAACTCAGGATATCGGAACAGGCAGCAACACACTCTAATTACAGCATAGAACTGACAAAGAACAAGGCAACACTCAGGGCTTAAATACATGGGAGAACTGATCAGGGAAACAAGACACAGCTGACAAGACTAACGAGGAAACAGGTGTGACAGATGCACTAAATGACAGTTACCGTGGAAACCAAGGAGTGGCGGGAAAACAGAACAAAGGAAGACATGTGATCAGAGACAACAATACTCAGACAGAACACAACTGTGACAAAAGCAAACCAGTTTTACCATTTTAACTTAATGCATGCTTACACACACACACACACACACACACACACACACACACACACACACACACACACACACACAAAGACAAATGTTGTTGTTGTTGTTTTTTCAATGCTATTGGGATATGTCATTATGAAAATATATTTGAATGGTCAATAAACATTTCACAAAGTCTTTGTAAGCTATTAATCAGACGATTCAGAATTTATTCAGAAACCTAAGACTACACACACACATTATGTTGTAGATACAGACATTTGAACTATATGATGTGATCAAACTGTCAGTACTAATACTTTAACAGATAGATTTTGACTAAATGTAATTGTAAATGTTAAAATAGGGATTTTATAAAGTCTAAATATAAATTATAGAACAATATGACAAAATTCCTATTTTAAACAGCAGGGGGCAGTAAAATACCACTTATTGGCTTAACATGCCATTATATTCACCTTTTTAACTGTTATAGAGGCAAATTTTGTCCGATCTGTCTGAAAATTTTCATGCATGTTTAGAGTGATATTTCACATGTTCTGACTTGTTTTTAAGAAGGTCTGAGTAATTCATTAAAGAGATATAGGCTTTCGGGGACACTTGGTAAAGGCTACATTATGAAGTGAACCTATTATAGCTATCCAAATGAAGTAGTTCAACTTTTTCTGACAATTATTGATCTAGTGAGTCCAAATAATTGTATTGCACTAGTTTTGAACATTATGATATGAAAATTATATGATCAGAGATGGAAAAGACCATTTACAGCCAATACAGGCAGTTTACCATAGGAAATATATGGTTTTAAAGCTTTTTAACAGTTACAGCGCCACCTATCGTCCGATCTCCATAAAATTTTGCATGCTTGTTAAAGATGTTATGTCACATACGCTGACCAATTTTTGTGAAGTTCTGCATTTTCATTTATGATTTATAGGCTTTTGACTGTATTTTGCCACGCCCATTTTATAAATGACCCTATTACAGCCATCCAAATGCAAAAGTTCAACTTTTTTTTGATAATTATTGATCTAGAGAGTCCAGAGAATTGTCCTAGACTGGTCTGGTTCCGATCGGGTGAAAAACCTAGGACTAGTTCGCAAAAGTAGGTTTTAGACATATTCGTGAATATTTAATGAACGGTTTGATTGACAGCAATGGTTCTTGAGGCAAAGTTGTTCAGCATGAGCAGATCTATCAAATGATATGCATATTGTGTGGATGAGTGTAACACCACGTGATTACAGAGCCATAAAACTCGTTAGCGCCAACTAGTGGCCGATTTGTTTCAAAATTCTTACAGACCTCTAGGGCCATAAGACGAACATGCCCATCGAGTTTCGTTCCGATCGGCCTCCGTTAACCTTGTCTAATCGGTGCTAAAACTTCATTGGCCGATGGCGGCCATGTTTTTTGAGATACGCCAATGTCCTCATAGACATACATGGCACCTTGGACCAAGACACTGCATACCAATTTTCAAGTCAATCGGACTAACGGTCAGGTGGTTATAGCCTGTTTTATGTTTTTTTCATGTTATAGCGCCACCATGTGGCCAATCTCCGCGATTTTTTTACCGTGACCTCAGATTGACCTCTTACACATGTGTACCAAGTTTGGTGAAAATACCTCTTTTACTTCTGGAGTTATAGCCATTTTAGTAAAATAGGCTCCTCCCACAACGTTAATTTTGCACCCCCTAGCGACCGTGAATCGAAATTTCAACTTTTTTTTGATAATTATTGATATTCAGACTCCAGAGAACAATTCTGCACTGGTTTGGTTCCGATCGGGCAAAAAACCAGGGACTAGTTCGCAAAAGTAGATTTTTGACAAAATTCAAAATGGCGGAAAATCTATCATGGCGGAAATAAAATCGGAGATATACGTTTTGTTCGTCAGGCGTCCAGCTTTCCAATGATATAAGACACTTGAGTCTATGACTTACGGTCTAGGAGTTATGAGAAGTTTTGCGTTTTTGGTTGCTATAGCGCCACCTATGGGCCAATCGGGGTCATAATTTGATAACCTCTCCTCGATTTTTGTACTACCATATGGCAAAGTTTCAAAGCTCTAGCCCTTACGGTTTGGGCTGCACGATGCGTTTTACGGCAGAATAATAATAATAATAATAATAATTAAAGCTGCAAGCAGCATTTATCGGGGTTCAAGCATTTAAGGCCTTTAAGCACATAAGCATTTAAGACATTAAGTTTTATTTAGAAAGCTTTTAACCACTGAAATAATAGATGGAAAAGTCCATTTACAGCCAATACAGGCAATTTACCATAGGAAATATATGGTTTTAAAGCCTTTTGACTGTTATAGTGCTATCTTTGGTCCGATCTCCATAAAATTTTGCATGCTTGTTAATGATGTTATGTCACATATGCTCACCAATTTTTGTGAAGTTCTGAGTTTTCATTTAGGGTTTATAGGCTTTTTAGTGCATTTTGCCACGCCCCTTTTATAAATAACCCTATTACAGCCATCCTAATGCAAAAGTTTAACTTTTTTTTTGATAATTATTGATCTAGAGTGTCCAGAGAATTGTCCTAGACTGGTCTGGTTCCGATCGGGCAAAAAACCTAGGACTAGTTCGCAAAAGTAGGTTTTTAACATATTCGTAAATATTTATTGAACGGTTTGATTGACATTAATGGTTCTTGAGGCAAAGTTGTTCAACATGAGGAGGTCTATCAAATGATATGCATTTTGTGACGAAATTTGTTACACCACGTGATTACCGAGCCTTAAAACTCGTTAGCGCCAACTAGTGGCCGATTTCTTTCAAAATTCTTACAGACCTCTAGGGGCTTGAGCCGAACATGCCCACCGAGTTTCGTTCCGATCGCACTTCGTTAACCTTCTTTTAATAGGTGCTCAAAACTCATTGGCCAATGGCGGCCATGTTTTTCGAGATACGCCAATATCCTTTTAGACATACATGGCCCCTTGGGCCAAGACACTGCATACCAAATTTCAAGTCAATCGGACTAACGGGCAGGTGTATATACGTTTTTTTTGTTTTATAGCGCCACCATGTGGCCAATCGACGCAATTTTTTTACTGTGACCTCAAATTGACCTCTTACACACGTTTAGCAAGTTTGGTGAAGTTTACTGAATTACTTCTTGAGTTATAGCCATTTTAGTAAAATAGGCTCCTCCCACAACGTTAATTTTGCACCCCCTAGCGACCGTGAATCGAAATTTCAACTTTTTTTCGATAATTATTGATCTTCAGACTCCACAGAACAATTCTGCACTGGTTTGGTTCCGATCGGGCAAAAAACCAGGGACTAGTTCGCAAAAGTAGGTTTTCGACAAAATTCAAAATGGCGGAAAATCTATCATGGCGGAAATAAAATCGGAGATATACGTTTTGTTCGTCAGGCGTCCTGCTTTCCACTGATATAAGACACTTGAGTCTATGACTTACGGTCTAGGAGTTATGAGCAGTTTCGCGCTTTTGGTTGCTATAGCGCCACCTATGGGCCAATCGGGCTCATAATTTGATAACTTCTCCTCGATTTTTGTACTACCATCTGGCAAAGTTTCAAAGCTCCAGCTCTTACGGTTTGGGCTGCACGATGCGTTTTAGCGGAGAAGAAAAATAATAATAATAATAAAAATCAGTACAATTACAATAGGGTTTCAGCACTTCGTGCTTGAACCCCTAATAAAAATCAGCACAATTACAATAGGGTTTCAGCACTTCGTGCTTGAACCCCTAATTAAAGCTGCAAGCAGCATTTATCGGGGTTCAAGCAGTTAAGGCCTTTAAGGCCTTTAAGCACAAAAACATCAAAAGACATCAAGTTTTATTTAGCAAGCAGGTAACCACTGACATCATAGATGAAAAATACCATGTTTTAGCATGATTTACCATGATTTACCCTGTTCTAGCATAGTTGACCATGAATTTATCTTAGTTTACCTTGATTTACCATATTCTAGCATGATTTACCATGATATACCACATTGTAGCATGATTTACCATAGTTTATCATGATTTACCATGGTTTACCATGATTTACCATGGTTTACCATGATTTACCCTGTTCTAGCATAGTTTACCATGAATTTATCTTAGTTTACCTTGATTTACCATGTTCTAGCATGATTTACCATTATATACCACATTCTAGCATGATTTACCATAGTTTACCATGATTTACCATGGTTTACCATTATTTACCCTGTTCTAGCATGATTTACCATAATATACCACGTTCTAGAATGATTTATCAGGATTCTAGCATGATTTACCTTGATACACCACATTTTAGATTTATTTACTATGATTTACCATGTTTCTACTGTGATTTACCATGATTTACAACACGTGAAGTGTCAGTGCAAATGAAGTGATAAACACTGACAAAATATGATTTTGTTATAATAGTTATTGTTATATAAGTGATTTTATAAGTGTCTAGAGTGACGCAAAATCACCTGTGAAAAGACTTCATTAATAAGTAGAATGGCCAGCAGAGGGCACTAGAAGACCACTTATTGGCTCAGTTTCACTTTAAATTTCATTATTTTCACCAGTTTTCTCCACTAAAGCTAAACACGGAATGGTTGCAGGAAGGCACGCGGAGACAAGGATGAACATACAAGATGCAGGTTTAATAGGAATTAAACTAAGGATATCAAAACAGGCAGCAACACACTCTAATTACAGCATAGAACTGACAAAGAACAAGGCAACACTCAGGGCTTAAATACATGGGAGAACTGATCAGGGAAACAAGACACAGCTGACAAGACTAACGAGGAAACAGGTGTGACAGATGCACTAAATGACAGTTACCGTGGAAACCAAGGAGTGGCGGGAAAACAGAACAAAGGAAGACATGTGATCAGAGACAACAATACTCAGACAGAACACAACTGTGACAAAAGCAAACCAGTTTTACCATTTTAACTTAATGCATGCTTACACACACACACACACACACACACACACACACAAAGACAAATGTTGTTGTTGTTGTTGTTTTTTTAATGCTATTGGGATATGTCATTATGAAAATATATTTGAATGGTCAATAAACATTTCACAAAGTCTTTGTAAGCTATTAATCAGACGATTCAGAATTTATTCAGAAACCTAAGACTACACACACACATTATGTTGTAGATACAGACATTTGAACTATATGATGTGATCAAACTGTCAGTACTAATACTTTAACAGATAGATTTTGACTAAATGTAATTGTAAATGTTAAAATAGGGATTTTATAAAGTCTAAATATAAATTATAGAACAATATGACAAAATTCCTATTTTAAACAGCAGGGGGCAGTAAAATACCACTTATTGGCTTAACATGCCATTATATTCATATCATTTTCACCTTTTTAACTGTTATAGAGGCAAATTTTGTCCGATCTGTCTGAAAATTTTCATGCATGTTCAGAGTGATATTTCACATGTTCTGACTTGTTTTAAGAAGGTCTGAGTAATTCATTAAAGAGATATAGGCTTTCGGGGACACTTGGTAAAGGCTACATTATGAAGTGAACCTATTATAGCTATGCAAATGAAGTAGTTCAACTTTTTCTGACAATTATTGATCTAGTGAGTCCAGATAATTGTATTGCACTAGTTTTGAACATTATGATATGAAAATTATATGATCAGAGATGGAAAAGACCATTTACAGCCAATACAGGCAGTTTACCATAGGAAATATATGGTTTTAAAGCTTTTTAACAGTTATAGCGCCACCTATCGTCCGATCTCCATACAATTTTGCATGCTTGTTAATGATGTTATGTCACATACGCTGACCAATTTTTGTGAAGTTCTGCATTTTCATTTATGATTTATAGGCTTTTGACTGTATTTTGCCACGCCCATTTTATAAATGACCCTATTACAGCCATCCAAATGCAAAAGTTCAACTTTTTTTTGATAATTATGGATCTAGAGAGTCCAGAGAATTGTCCTAGACTGGTCTGGTTCCGATCGGGTGAAAAACCTAGGACTAGTTCGCAAAAGTAGGTTTTAGACATATTCGTGAATATTTAATGAACGGTTTGATTGACAGCAATGGTTCTTGAGGCAAAGTTGTTCAGCATGAGCAGATCTATCAAATGATATGCATATTGTGTGGATGAGTGTAACACCACGTGATTACAGAGCCATAAAACTCGTTAGCGCCAACTAGTGGCCGATTTGTTTCAAAATTCTTACAGACCTCTAGGGCCATAAGACGAACATGCCCATCGAGTTTCGTTCCGATCGGCCTCCGTTAACCTTGTCTAATCGGTGCTAAAACTTCATTGGCCGATGGCGGCCATGTTTTTTGAGATACGCCAATGTCCTCATAGACATACATGGCACCTTGGACCAAGACACTACATACCAATTTTCAAGTCAATCGGACTAACAGTCAGGTGGTTATAGCCAGTTTTATGTTTTTTTCATGTTATAGCGCCACCATGTGGCCAATCGCCGCGATTTTTTTACCGTGACCTCAGATTGACCTCTTACACATGTGTACCAAGTTTGGTTAAAATACCTCTTTTACTTCTGGAGTTATAGCCATTTTAGTAAAATAGGCTCCTCCCACAACGTTAATTTTGCACCCCCTAGCGACCGTGAATCGAAATTTCAACTTTTTTTTGATAATTATTGATATTCAGACTCCAGAGAACAATTCTGCACTGGTTTGGTTCCGATCGGGCAAAAAACCAGGGACTAGTTTGCAAAAGTAGATTTTCGACAAAATTCAAAATGGCGGAAAATCTATCATGGCGGAAATAAAATCGGAGATATACGTTTTGTTCGTCAGGCGTCCAGCTTTCCAATGATATAAGACACTTGAGTCTATGACTTACGGTCTAGGAGTTATGAGCAGTTTCGCGCTTTTGGTTGCTATAGCGCCACCTATGGGCCAATCGGGGTCATAATTTGATAACCTCTCCTCGATTTTTGTACTACCATATGGCAAAGTTTCAAAGCTCTAGCCCTTACGGTTTGGGCTGCACGATGCGTTTTACGGCAGAATAATAATAATAATTAAAGCTGCAAGCAGCATTTATCGGGGTTCAAGCAGTTAAGGCCTTTAAGGCATTTAAGCACAAAAGCATCAAAAGTCATTAAGATTTATTTAGCAAGCATGTAACCACTGACATAATAGATGGAAAAGACCATTTACAGCCAATACAGGCAAATTGCCATGGGATATATATGGTTTTAAAGCTTTTTAACAGTTATAGCGCCACCTATGGTCCGATCTCCATAAAATTGTTTACTGTGACCTCAAATTGAACCCATACACATGTGTACTGAGTTTGGTGAAGATATCTCATTTACTTCTTGAGTTATAGCCATTTGAGTAAAATAGGCTCCTCCCACAACGATTTGCCACATTCTAGAATTATTTAATATGATTCTAGCATGATTTACTATCATATACCATGTTCCAGAATGATTTATTAGGATTCTAGCATGATTTACCTTGATACACCTCATTTCAGTATTATTTACTATGATTTACAATGTTTCTAGCATGATTAACCACATTACTAGCAATTATGTGAAGTGTCAGTGCAAATGAGGTGATGAACACTGACAAAATATTATTGTGTTATAATAGTTAGTTATATACGTGATTTTTAGTGTGTCCAAGTATGAATGCAAAAGCACATGTAAAATATTTCATTATTAAGTAGAATGGCCAGCAGAGGGCACTAGAAGACCACTTATTGGCTCACTTTCACTTTAAACCAGTTTTCTGCACTAAAGCAAACCAGTTTTTCCATGTTAACTCAATGCATGCTTACACACACACACACACACACACACACACACACACACACACACACACACACAGCATAGTTAACCATGATTTACCATGATATACCACATTCTAGTATTATTTACCAGGAGATAAACGACAATCTAGTATTATTTACTTTGATTTACCATGTTTCTAGCCTGATTTATCACATTACTAGCAATTATTTGAAGTGTCAGTGCAAATAAAGTGATTAACACTGACAAAATATGATTGTGTTATAATAGTTATTGCTATATAAGTGATTTTTTTAGTGTGTATTCAAGTATGAATGCAAGCACATGTTGAAATATTTCATTAATAAGTAGAATGGCCAGCAGAGGGCAGTAGAAGACCACTTATTGGCTCACTTTCACTTTAAACCAGTTTTCTGCACTAAAGCAAACCAGTTTATCCATGTTAACTCAATGCATGCTTACACACACACACACACACACACACACACACACACACACACACACACACACACACACAGCATAGTTAACCATGATTTACCATGATATACCACGTTCTAGTATTATTTACCAGGAGATAAACGACAATCTAGTATTATTTACTTTGATTTACCATGTTTCTAGCCTGATTTATCACATTACTAGCAATTATTTGAAGTGTCAGTGCAAATAAAGTGATTAACACTGACAAAATATGATTGTGTTATAATAGTTATTGCTATATAAGTGATTTTTAGTGTGTATTCAAGTATAAATGCAAGCACATGTGGAAAAATTTAATTAATAAGTAGAATGGCCAGCAGAGGGCAGTAGAAGACCACTTATTGGCTCACTTTCACTTTAAAACTCATGATTTTGACCAGTTTTCTGCACTAAAGCAAACCAGTGTTTCCATGTTAACTCAATAATGCATACTTGCTACATATGCTACACACAATAATGCTACACACACACACACACACACACACACACACACACACACACACACACACACACACACACACACACACACACACACACACACACACACACACAAATGTTTCAGTGATATTGGTGTCTCATTCACCTTCATCACATTCACCTTCTGTCTTCATCACATTCACCATCTGTCGTCATCACCTGCACCTGCTCCTCATCACCCTCCTCATCATCACCTGCTCCTCATCATCATAACCGTCACCTGTTGTCCTCGTCTTGATCTGTGTATTTAAGTTCCCCTCTCATCCATTATCATTGTCGGTTATTGTTTGTGCACTAGCACTCTGTTATGTTTGTTTTCATGTTGGAAAATAAAACCTTTGTTATATTTGTACCACACACACACACACACACACACACACACACACACACACACACACACACACACACACACACACACACACACACACACACACCATCATTTATCATGATTTACCATGGCTGATACCAATACCAATATGAGAAAATGACTATTTTAAACAGCAGGGGGCAGTAAAATACCACTTATTGGCTTAACATGCCATTAAATCATATCATTTTCACATTTTTAACTGTTATAGAGGCAAATTTTGTCCGATCTGTCTGAAAATTTTCATGCTTGTTCAGGGTGATATTTCACACGTTCTGACTTGTTTTTAAGAAGGTCTGAGCATTGATTAAAGAGATATAGGCTTTCGGGGACACTTGGTAAAGGCCAGATTTTGAAGTGAACCTATTATAGCTATCCAAATGAAGTAGTTCAACTTTTTCTGACAATTATTGATCTAGTGAGTCCAGAGAATTGTATTGCACTAGTTTTGAACATTATGATATGAAAATTATATGATCAGACATGGAAAAGACCATTTACAGCCAATACAGGCAGTTTACCATAGGAAATATATGGTTTTAAAGCTTTTTAACAGTTATAGCGCCAACTATTGTCCAATCTCCATAAAATTTTGCAAGCTTGTTTGTGATGTTATGACACATATGCTCACCAATTTTTGTGAAGTTCTGAGTTTTCATTTAGGATTTATAGGCTTTTGAGTGTATTTTGCCACACCCATTTTATAAATGACCCTATTACAGCCATACAAATACAAAAGTTCAACTTTTTTTGATAATTATTGATCTAGAGAGTCCATAGAATTGTCCTAGACTGGTCTGGTTCCGATCGGGCAAAAAACCAGGGACTAGTTCGCAAAAGTAGGTTTTTAACATATTCATGAATATTTAATGAACGGTTTGATTGACAGCAATGGTTCTAGAGGCAAAGTTGTTCAGCATGAGCAGATCTATCAAATGATATGCATTTTGTGACAATATATCTAACACCACGTGATTACAGAGCCATAAAACTCGTTAGCGCCAACTAGTGGCCGATTTCTTTCAAAATTCTTACAGACCTCTAGGGCCATGAGTCGAACATGCCCACCGAGTTTCGTTCCGATCGGCCTCCGTTAACCTTGTCTAATAGGTGCTCAACTTCATTGGCCAATGGCGGCCATGTTTTTTGAGATACACCAATGTCCTCATAGACATACATGGCACCTTGGACCAAGACACTGCATACCAATTTTCAAGTCAATCGGACTAACGGTCAGGTGGTTATAGCCTGTTTTATGTTTTTTTCATGTTATAGCGCCACCATGTGGCCAATCGCCGCGATTTTTTTACCGTGTCCTCAGATTGACCTCTTACATATGTGTACCAAGTTTGTTGAAAATACCTCATTTACTTCTGGAGTTATAGCCATTTTAGTAAAATAGGCTCCGCCCACAACGTTAATTTTGCGCCCCCTAGCGACCCTGAATCGAAATTTCAACTTTTTTTCGATAATTATTGATCTTCAGTCTCCAGAGAACAATTCTGCACTGGTTTGGTTCCGATCGAGCAAAAAACCAGGGACTAGTTCGCAAAAGTAGGTTTTCGACAAAATTCAAAATGGCGGAAAATCTATCATGACGGAAATGAAATCGGAGATATACGTTTTGTTCGTCAGACGACCAGCTTTCCAATGATATAAGACACTTGTGTCTACGACATACGGTCCAGGAGTTATGACCACTTTCGCGCTTTTGGTTGTTATAGCGCCACCTATGGGCCAATCGAGGTCATAATTTGATAACCTCTCCTCGATTTTTGTACTACCATCTGGCAAAGTTTCAAAGCTCTAGCCCTTACGGTTTGGGCTGCACGATGCGTTTTACGGCAGAATAATAATAATAATAATAATAATAAAAATCAGTACAATTACAATAGGGTTTCAGCACTTCGTGCTTGAACCCCTAATTAAAGCTGCAAGCAGCATTTAGCGGGGTTCAAGCATTTAGGGTCTTTAAGCACATAAGGCAGTCTAGTGAGTTGTCTGAGTTTTTGTTTAGGATTTACAGGCTTTTGAGTGTTTTTTGCCATACCCATTTTCTAAATGATCCTGTTATGGCTACCCAATGGGTAAAGTTAAAGTTTTTTATATAATTAATAATCTAGAGCTTCCAGAGAATTGTACTGCACTGGTATATTTCCGATCGGGCGAAAAACCTAGGACTAGTTCGCAAAAGTAGGTTTTTAACATAATAGCAAGTATTTAATGAACAAATTGATTGACAGCAGTAGTTCTTGAGGCAAAGTTGTTCAGTATGAGGAGATCTATCAAATGATATGCATCACGTGATTACATAGCCGTAAAACCTGTTAGCGTCAACTAGTGGCTGATTTTTCAAAATTCTTACAGACCTCTAGGGCCACGAGTCGAACATGCCCATCGAGTTTCGTTCTGATCGGCCTCCGTTAAGAGCAAACTAACAGCTTTGAATTAAAATGGTGAGGTATCCTGTTGTAAACATCAACCATGCCTGTTGACAGTTTTGTGGGAAGGGAATGAAAAGTTCTCAAATCCACAGCACAGCCTCAGACATAACATTTATATCCATGATCTGCCATTTTCACTATTGTCCTTGCTTGCTTCTTCACAATACCTGCAGATCTTCTGATGATTCGGCTGTGCAGGTCCACATTAACACTGCCTGGCCTAGAACATGGACTGGAAAATGCAAATTTGGGGGGTATAAATATTAATGATCCTGACTCCAACGTCACAGTCGGTGTTATGGTGGGATTCACTCATTTTTCAGCGGTCTTTTGCAAACAGGAGATTTACACAAGAAGGAGGAAACAATGGTGTTTGAGGCTCACGGTATGTCAGTTCCATGTCCAGAACTCTTATCATTCAACTATGCCAAGATAAATACAGTTTTCAATTGTATGGCACCTGTAAAATAGATGATTAGTAATATAATGCTTACTTGGAGTCTGAAATGGCTTTAACAAAAGAAGAAAAATAGTCTTAGATTTCTGTTCATTCTAATCATGTACAAATAAAGTAGCACAGTAAGATTACATTTATTTGAATGCATTAGTGAGTGTGTGATTGTGCTGTGTGTGCAGCGTGTCAATACTAAAAGTGAAGGTGTAGTTGATATCTTTGGTGATAATATCTGTAGTAATCATAAAAAAAAACACTTAAGAAATAAAGAATTAAAATTACAAATAATATTCTATTAAGATATGAGTTACAATAACATGATTTGCAATAGTAATAATATCAATAATATATGCACAATACACACAGATTAGACTATCAGGTCTGTGTTTTACAAAAACATTAGTATTGCAGCCAATGTGAGTCTGTGGGATTTATAAACAGACAAAATATGATTTGAAATGTTATTTTAATGATTTTATTAAGTTTAAACAATATTTCAAATGGAAAAAAAAATTAAAAATAATATTTTAGTGAGCAGAATGAACCAATGAGTGTTCTTCTTCTGGTGGTTAAAATGTAAATGAAAACAATAATACTTAAACAATAATACTTAATACACTAACCATGCTTGAACACACACATGCACACACATTTTGTTGTAGATGGAGATATTTAAAATAAAAGATAGGTAACAAAATGATAATTGCAAATCTCCTCTGTATAACACCATTTTCAGATTTCAAATTAATCACTGAGAGGCAGAATTGTTCAAACTGAGAGCTCAGTAAAAATGAAGTGATAAACTTTGACAAAACATGACTGTGTTATAATAGGTGATTTTCATGCAAGTAATTTGATATAGTCCAAAAACTAATGCAAAAGCACAGATGAAAATATTTTATTAAGTAGAATGTCCTGCAGAGGGCAGTAGAAGACCACTAATTGACTCACTTTCATTTGAAATACTTTTTTATCCACCAGTAAAACAAAGCAGTTTCTTCATGTTCTTTCCATTAAGCATGCTTACACACACACAGACACACACACAAACCCACACACACACACACACACACACACACACACACACACACACACACACACACACACACACACACACAAAGACAAATATGTTTTCAATGTTTTTAGGATGTGATATTGTGAAAATATCTTCATCTCCTCATCTTGAACAACTTTGCCTCAAGAATCACTAATGTCAATCAAACCGTTCATAATCATAATAAAAAAAAATAAAATATATACAAATATCATAATAATAAAAAAAACATCATAATAAAAAAGATTGCTTCTTAAAGCATTTGTTTATTTCCAATACTGAAGCGAATTAAAAGATCATGCGTAATCCTGCTGCTCCCTCTAGTGGACAACAGTGGTATTATAGCTTACATTTTACAGTTGAAGTGTTTGAATGAATGGGAATTTGTTTTTTTACTTATATCTCAGGAACCAAAAGGCGAAAAATTCTGAAACTCAGAGCATAGATAGTGCTTGAGGAGCCCTGTTGAATGAGACCATCAATGTGTTTTTGGGCGATTGGGGCTGGGAGTTATGACTGTTATAAGGCATATCTGTTCGGGCTATTATCTCTGGAATGCCCAGGGCAAATAACACCACATTTGAATCGAAGCTAGCCAAGGACGCGCCCTTTCCAACGAGCTCTCACACAATGTTCGGGGTGGTCTGGGTCGGGAGTAATGGCCGTTCAAAATCGGGGGTCCCGCGGATTCGCGATGCGCGGGGGGCGCGCTCCCGAGGCCCGCGACGACACGTTTCGATCAAGAGCCCGGAGAGGTCCTCACCATCAAAATTTGAGCGCGCAACGACTTTCCGTTTTCGAGTTATGAATGGATTTGTATTCGGGGGCGTGGCTTAAATGCCGTTATACTTTCGTTTCATTTCATTCATTTACTTTCGTCCATTTCCATATCTCAGTGTAACACAATTGTCAATAGTAATACTCAATAGATGAGTTTTGACAAAATGTGATTGTAAATGTTAAAATAATGATTTTAAAAAGTCTAAATATGAATTTTATAACAATATTAGGGAGTAGTATGATGAAATGACAGCAGGGGGCAGTAAAATACCACTTATTGGCTTAATATGTCATTATATTCATATAAAATCACCTTTTGAAGAAGTTAAACTTTTTTTCTGATAATTATTGATCTAGAGAGTTCAGAGAATTGTGCTGCACTGGTTTTGAACATTATGATATGAACATTATATGATAAAAGATAGAAGACATCATTTACAGCAAATACAGGCAATTTACCATAGGAAATATATGGTTTTAAAGCGTTTTAACAGTTATAGCGCCAACTATCGTCCGATCTCCATAGAATTTTTCATGCTTGTTAATGATGTTATGTCACATATGCTGACCAATTTTTGTGAAGTTCTGAGTTTTTATTTAGGATTTATAGGCTTTTTAATGTATTTTGACACGCCCGTTTTATAAATGACCCTATTACAGCCATCCAAATGCAAAAGTTCAACTTTTTTTTGATAATTATTGATCTAGAGAGTCCAGAGAATTGTCCTACACTGGTCTGGTTCCGATCGGGCAAAAAACCTAGGACTAGTTCGCAAAAGTAGGTTTTTAACATATTAATGAATAATTAATGAACAGTTTGATTGACAGCAATGGTTCTTGAGGCAAAGTTGTTCAGGATGAGGAGATCTATCAAATGATATGCATATTGTGTGGATATTTGTAACACCACGTGATTACAGAGCCGTAAAACTCGTTAGCGCCAACTAGTGGCCGATTTCTTTCAAAATTCTTACAGACCTTTAGGGCCATGAGCCGAACATGCCCATTGAGTTTCGTTCCGATCGGCCTCCGTTAACCTTGTCTAATAGGTGCTCAAACTTCGTTGGCCGATGGCGGCCATGTTTTTTGAGATACGCCAATGTCCTCATACACATACATGGCACCTTGGACCAAGACACTGCATACCAATTTTCAAGTCAATCGGACTAACGGTCAGGTGGTTATAGCCTGTTTTATGTTTTTTTCATTTTATAGCGCCACCATGAGGCCAATCGTCGCGATTTTTTTACTGTGACCCCAGAGTAAGCTCATACACATGTGTACCAAGTTTGGTGAAGATACCTCATTTACATCGGGAGTTATAGCCATTTTAGTAAAATAGGCCCCTCCCACAACGTACGTTTTGGCGCCCCTTAGCGACCGTGAATCGAAATTTCCACTTTTTTTCGATAATTATTGATATTCAGTCTCCAGAGAACATTTCTGCACTAGTTTGGTTCCAATCGGGCAAAAAACCAGGGACTAGTTCGCAAAAGTAGATTTTTGACAAAATTCAAAATGGCGGAAAATCTATCATGGCGGAAATAAAATCGGAGATATACGTTTTGTTCGTCAGGCATCCAGCTTTCCAATGATATAAGACACTTGAGTCTACGCCATACGGTCTAGGAGTTATGAGCAGTTTCGCGCTTTTGGTTGTTATAGCGCCACCTATGGGCCAATCGGGGTCATAATCTCTGAACCTTTCCTCGATTTTTGTACTACCATCTGTCAAAGTTTCAAAGTTCCAGCTCTTACGGTTTGGGCTGCACGATGCGTTTTACGGCAGAATAATAATAATAATAATAATAATAAAAATCAGCACAATTACAATAGGGTTTCAGCACTTCGTGCTTGAACCCCTAATAATAATTAAAGCTGCAAGCAGCATTTATCGGGGTTCAAGCATTTAAGGCCTTTAGGCACATAAGCATTTAAGACATTAAGATTTATTTAGAAAGCTTTTAACCACTGAAATAATAGATGGAAAAGTCCATTTACAGCCAATACAGGCAATTTACCATAGGAAATATGTGTTTTTTAAAGCTTTTTAACAGTTATAGCACCATCTATAGTCCGATCTCCATGAAATTTTGCATGCTTGTTAATGATGTTATGGCACATAAGCTCACCAATTTTCGTGAAGTTCTGAGTTTTTGTTTAGGATTTATAGGCTTTTGAGTGCATTTTGCCACGCCCATTTTCTTTATGACCCAATATACCCATGCGAAAAATGCAAAAGTTCAACTTTTTTTTGATAATTATTGATCTTGAGAGTCCATAGAATTGTCCTAGACTCGTTTGGTTCTGATCGGGCGAAAAACCTAGGACTAGTTCGCAAAAGTAGGTTTTTAACATAATTACGAATATTTAATGAACGGTTTGATTGACAGCAATGGTTCTTGAGGCAAAGTTGTTCAACAAGAGGAGATCTATCAAATGGTATGCATTTTGTGACAATAAGTGTAACACCACGTGATTACAGAGCCATAAAACTCGTTAGCGCCAACTAGTGGCCGATTTCTTTTAAAATTCTTACAGACCTCTAGGGCCATGAGTCGAACATGCCCACCGAGTTTCGTTCCGATAGGCCTCCGTTAACCTTGTCTAATAGGTGCTCAAACTTCATTGGCCGATGGCGGCCATGTTTTTTGAGATACACCAATGTCCTCATAGACATACATGGCACCTTGGACCAAGACACTGCATACCAATTTTCAAGTCAATCGGACTAACGGTCAGGTGGTTATAGCCTGTTTTATGTTTTTTTCATGTTATAGCGCCACCATGTGACCAATCGCCGCGATTTTTTTACCGTGACCTCATATTGACGTCTTACACATGTGTACCAGGTTTGGTTAAAATACCTCTTTTACTTCTGGAGTTATAGCCATTTTAGTAAAATAGGCTCCTCCCACAACGTTAATTTTGCACCCCCTAGCGACCGTGAATCGAAATTTCAACTTTTTTTTGATAATTATTGATATTCAGACTCCAGAGAACAATTCTGCACTGGTTTGGTTCCGATCGGGCAAAAAACCAGGGACTAGTTCGCAAAAGTAGATTTTCGACAAAATTCAAAATGGCGGAAAATCTATCATGGCGGAAATAAAATCGGAGATATACGTTTTGTTCGTCAGGCGTCCAGCTTTCCAATGATATAAGACACTTGAGTCTATGACTTACGGTCTAGGAGTTATGAGCAGTTTCGCGCTTTTGGTTGCTATAGCGCCACCTATGGGCCAATCGGGGTCATAATTTGATAACCTCTCCTCGATTTTTGTACTACCATATGGCAAAGTTTCAAAGCTCTAGCCCTTACGGTTTGGGCTGCACGATGCGTTTTACGGCAGAATAATAATAATAATTAAAGCTGCAAGCAGCATTTATCGGGGTTCAAGCAGTTAAGGCCTTTAAGGCCTTTAAGCACAAAAACATCAAAAGACATCAAGTTTTATTTAGCAAGCATGTAACCACTGACATCATAGATGGAAAATACCATGTTTTAGCATGATTTACCATGATTTACCATGATTTACCCTGTTCTAGCATAGTTGACCATGAATTTATCTTAGTTTACCTTGATTTACCATGTTCTAGCATGATTTACCATGATATACCACATTGTAGCATGATTTACTATAGTTTATCATGATTTACCATGGTTTACCATGATTTACCATGGTTTACCATGATTTACCCTGTTCTAGCATAGTTTACCATGATTTACCATGGTTTACCATTATTTACCCTGTTCTAGCATGATTTACCATAATATACCACGTTCTAGAATGATTTATCAGGATTCTAGCATGATTTACCTTGATACACCACATTTTAGATTTATTTACTATGATTTACCATGCTTCTAGCGTGATTTACCATGATTTACAACACGTGAAGTGTCAGTGCAAATGAAGTGATAAACACTGACAAAATATGATTTTGTTATAATAGTTATTGTTATATAAGTGATTTTATAAGTGTCTAGAGTGACGCAAAATCACCTGTGAAAAGACTTCATTAATAAGTAGAATGGCCAGCAGAGGGCACTAGAAGACCACTTATTGGCTCAGGTTCACTTTAAATTTCATTATTTTCACCAGTTTTCTCCACTAAAGCTAAACACGGAATGGTTGCAGGAAGGCACGCGGAGACAAGGATGAACATACAAGATGCAGGTTTAATAGGAATTAAACTCAGGATATCGGAACAGGCAGCAACACACTCTAATTACAGCATAGAACTGACAAAGAACAAGGCAAAACTCAGGGCTTAAATACATGGGAGAACTGATCAGGGAAACAAGACACAGCTGACAAGACTAACGAGGAAACAGGTGTGACAGATGCACTAAATGACAGTTACCGTGGAAACCAAGGAGTGGCGGGAAAACAGAACAAAGGAAGACATGTGATCAGAGACAACAATACTCAGACAGAACACAACTGTGACAAAAGCAAACCAGTTTTACCATTTTAACTTAATGCATGCTTACACACACACACACACACACACACACACACACACACACACACACACACACACACACACACACACACAAAGACAAATGTTGTTGTTGTTGTTTTTTCAATGCTATTGGGATATGTCATTATGAAAATATATTTGAATGGTCAATTAACATTTCACAAAGTCTTTGTAAGCTATTAATCAGACGATTCAGAATTTATTCAGAAACCTAAGACTACACACACATTATGTTGTAGATACAGACAGTTGAACTATATGATGTGATCAAACTGTCAGTACTAATACTTTAACAGATAGATTTTGACTAAATGTAATTGTAAATGTTAAAATAGGGATTTTATAAAGTCTAAATATAAATTATAGAACAATATGACAAAATTCCTATTTTAAACAGCAGGGGGCAGTAAAATATCACTTATTGGCTTAACATGCCATTATATTCATATCATTTTCACCTTTTTAACTGTTATAGAGGCAAATTTTGTCCGATCTGTCTGAAAATTTTCATGCATGTTTAGAGTGATATTTCACATGTTCTGACTTGTTTTTAAGAAGGTCTGAGTAATTCATTAAAGAGATATAGGCTTTCGGGGACACTTGGTAAAGGCTACATTATGAAGTGAACCTATTATAGCTATCCAAATGAAGTAGTTCAACTTTTTCTGACAATTATTGATCTAGTGAGTCCAGAGAATTGTATTGCACTAGTTTTGAACATTATGATATGAAAATTATATGATCAGAGATGGAAAAGACCATTTACAGCCAATACAGGCAGTTTACCATAGGAAATATATGGTTTTAAAGCTTTTTAACAGTTATAGCGCCACCTATCGTCCGATCTCCATAAAATTTTGCATGCTTGTTAATGATGTTATGTCACATATGCTGACCAATTTTTGTGAAGTTCTGCATTTTCATTTATGATTTATAGGCTTTTGACTGTATTTTGCCACGCCCATTTTATAAATGACCCTATTACAGCCATCCAAATGCAAAAGTTCAACTTTTTTTTGATAATTATTGATCTAGAGAGTCCAGAGAATTGTCCTAGACTGGTCTGGTTCCGATCGGGCGAAAAACCTAGGACTAGTTCGCAAAAGTAGGTTTTAGACATATTCGTGAATATTTAATGAACGGTTTGATTGACAGCAATGGTTCTTGAGGCAAAGTTGTTCAGCATGAGCAGATCTATCAAATGATATGCATATTGTGTGGATGAGTGTAACACCACGTGATTACAGAGCCATAAAACTCGTTAGCGCCAACTAGTGGCTGATTTCTTTCAAAATTCTTACAGACCTCTAGGGCCATAAGACGAACATGCCCATCGAGTTTCGTTCCGATCGGCCTCCGTTAACCTTGTCTAATCGGTGCTCAAACTTCATTGGCCGATGGCGGCCATGTTTTTTGAGATACGCCAATGTCCTCATAGACATACATGGCACCTTGGACCAAGACACTGCATACCAATTTTCAAGTCAATCGGACTAACGGTCAGGTGGTTATAGCCTGTTTTATGTTTTTTCATGTTATAGCGCCACCATGTGGCCAATCGCCGCGATTTTTTTACTGTGACCTCAGATTGACCTCTTACACATGTGTACCAAGTTTGGTTAAAATACCTCTTTTACTTCTGGAGTTATAGCCATTTTAGTAAAATAGGCTCCTCCCACAACGTTAATTTTGCACCCCCTAGCAACCATGAATCGAAATTTCAACTTTTTTTCGATAATTATTGATCTTCAGACTCCATAGAACAATTCTGCACTGGTTTGTTTCCGATCGGGCGAAAACCCAGGGACTAGTTCGCAAAAGTAGATTTTCGACAAAATTCAAAATGGCGGAAAATCTATCATGGCGGAAATAAAATCGGAGATATACGTTTTGTTCGTCAGGCGTCCAGCTTTCCAATGATATAAGACACTTGAGTCTATGACTTACGGTCTAGGAGTTATGAGCAGTTTCGCGCTTTTGGTTGCTATAGCGCCACCTATGGGCCAATCGGGGTCATAATTTGATAACCTCTCCTCGATTTTTGTACTACCATATGGCAAAGTTTCAAAGCTCTAGCCCTTACGGTTTGGGCTGCACGATGCGTTTTACGGCAGAATAATAATAATAATAATAATAATAAAAATCAGCACAATTACAATAGGGTTTCAGCACTTCGTGCTTGAACCCCTAATAATAATAATAAAAATCAGCACAATTACAATAGGGTTTCAGCACTTCGTGCTTGAACCCCTAATAATAAAAATCAGCACAATTACAATAGGGTTTCAGCACTTCGTGCTTGAACCCCTAATAATAATAATAAAAATCAGCACAATTACAATAGGGTTTCAGCACTTCGTGCTTGAACCCCTAATAAAAATCAGCACAATTACAATAGGGTTTCAGCACTTCGTGCTTGAACCCCTAATAATAATAAAAATCAGTACAATTACAATAGGGTTTCAGCACTTCGTGCTTGAACCCCTAATAATTAAAGCTGCAAGCAGCATTTATCGGGGTTCAAGCAGTTAAGGCCTTTAAGCACAAAAGCATCAAAAGTTATTAGTTTTATTTAGCAAGCATCTAACCACTGACATAATAGATGAAAAAGACCATTTACAGCCAATACAGGCAATGTACCATATTAAATATATGGTTTTAAAGCTTTTTAACAGTTATAGCGCCACCTATGGTCCGATCTCCATAAAATTGTTTACTGTGACCTCAAATTGAACCCATACACATGTGTACTGAGTTTGGTGAAGCTATCTCATTTACTTCTTGACTTATAGCCATTTTAGTAAAATAGGCTCCTCCCACAACAATTTACCACATTCTAGTATTATTTATTATGATTCTAGCATGATTGTGCTACAATAGTAATTGTTATATAAGTGATTTTTTAGTGTCTTATTGTTATATAAGTGATTTTTAGTGTCTAAAGAATGTAAAAGCATATGTGAGTAGACTTCATTAATAAGTAGAATGGCCAGCAGAGAGCAGTAGAAGACCACATATTGGCACACTTTCACTTTAAACTTCTTGATTTTCACCATTTTCTGCACTAAAACAAACCAGTTTTTCCATTTTAACTCCATAATGCATTTTACACACACACACACACACACACACACACACACACACACACACACACACACAAATGTTTCAGTGATATTAGTGTCACATTCACCTTCATCATATTCACCTTCTGTCTTCATCACATTCACCATCTGTCGTCATCACCTGCACCTGCTCCTCATCACCCTCATCATCATCATCACCTGCTCCTCATCATCATAACCGTCACCTGTTGTCCTTGTCTTGATCTGTGTATTTAAGTTCCCCTCTCACCCATTATCATTGTAGGTTATTGTTTGTGCACTAGCACTCTGTTATGTTTGTTTTCATGTTGGAAAATAAAATCTGTTATATTTGTACCACACACACACACACACACACACACACACACACACACACACACACACACACAGGCAAATGTTGTTGTTGTTGTTTTTTCAATCATTGACATCATAGATGGGAAAGACCATGTTCTAGCATGATTTAACATGATATAACACATTGTAGCATGATTTACCATAGTTTATCATGATTTACTATGGCTAATACCAATACCAATATGACAAAATGACTATTTTAAACAGCAGGGGGCAGTAAAATACCACTTATTGGCTTAACATGCCATTAATTCATATCATTTTCACCTTTTTAACTGTTATAGAGGCAAATTTTGTCCGATCTGTCTGAAATTTTTCATCCTTGTTCAGGGTGATATTTCACACGTTCTGACTTGTTTTTAAGAAGGTCTGAGCATTGATTAAAGAGATATAGGCTTTCGGGGACACTTGGTAAAGGCCACATTTTGAAGTAAACCTATTATAGCTATCCAAATGAAGTAGTTCAACTTTTTCTGACAATTATTGATCTAGTGAGTCCAGAGAATTGTATTGCACTAGTTTTGAACATTATGATATGAAAATTATATGATCAGAGATGGAAAAGACCATTTACAGCCAATACAGGCAGTTTACCATAGGAAACATATGGTTTAAAAGCCTTTTA